>NW_027251506.1:0-44480 GCF_044704955.1 Pristiophorus japonicus
GACATGGGGACATGGGGATATGGGGATAAGGTGATATGGGGTTATGGGGGTAAGGGGATATGGGTAAATGGGGGATATGGGGACATGGGGACATGGGGATATGGGGATATGGGGATATGGGAACATGAGGGATATGGGGATATGGGGATAATGGGACATGGGGGATATGGGACATGGGGGATATGGGGACATGGGGATATGGGGATATGGGGATATGGGGAAATGGGGATATGGGGATATGGGGATATGGGAATATGGGGAAATGGGGATATGGGGACATGGGGACATGGGGACATGGGGATATGGGCATATGGGGAAATGGGGACATGGGGATATGGGGATATGGGGATATGGGGATATGGGGATATGTGGACATGGGGATATGGGGATATGGGGATATGGGGATATGGGGATATGGGGGATATGGGGACATGGGGGATATGGAGATATGGGGACATGGGGATATGGGGATCTGGGGATATGGGGATATGGGGACATGGGGATATGTGGATTTGGGGATATGGGGATATGGGGATACGGGGAGATGGGGAAATGGTGATATGGGGATATGGGGATATGGGGACATGGGGATATGGGAATATGGGCATATGGGGATATGGGGATATGGGGACATGGGAACATGGGGATATGGGGATATGGGGATATGGGGACATGTGGCTATGGGGATATGGGGATGTGGGTATATGGCGATATGGCGACATGGGGCATATGGGGATATGGGGACATGGGAACATTGGGATATGGGGATATGTGGATATGGATACATGTGGATATGGGGATATGGGGATATGGGGACACGTGGATATGGGGATATGGGAATATGGGGATATGGGGACATGGGGATATGGGGACATGGGGACATGGGGATATGGCGATATGGTTATATGGGGATATGGGGATATGGGGATATGGGGATATAAGGATATGGGGATATGGGGATATGGGGACATGGGGATATGGGGATATGGGGATATGGGGATATGGGGATATGAGGATATGGGGACATGGGGACATGGGGATATGGGGACAAGGGGATATGGGTACATGGGGACATGGGGATATGGGGATAGGGGGATATGGGGATATGGGGATATGGGGATATGGGGACACGGGGGCACGGGTACACGGGGACATGGGGACATGAGTATATGGGGGATATGGGGATATGGGGACATGGGGATATGGGGATGTGGGGACAATGGGATATGGGGAAATGGGGATATGGGGATATGTGGACATGGGGATATGGGGATATGGGGAAATGGGGACACGGGGGCACAGGGACACGGGGAAACGGGGACATGGGGATATGGGGACATGGGGACATGGGGATATGGGGATATGGGGACAATGGGGAAATGGGGAATGGGGATATGGGGATATGGTGACATGGGGATATGGGGATATGGGGATATGGGTATATGGGGATATGGGGGATATGGGGACAGGGGGGATATGGGGACATGGGGATATGGGGATATGGGGATATGGGGACATGGGGATATGGGGACATGTGGATATGGGATATGGGGATATGGGGATATGGGGATATGGGGACACGGGGGATATGGGGATATGGGGATATGGGGATATGGGAATATGGGGATATGGGGATAAGGGGATATGGGGTTATGGGGATATGGGGATATGGGGACATTGGGATATGGGGGCATGGGGACATGGGGATATGTGGACATGGGGACATGGGGATATGGGGATATGGGGATATGGGGAAATGGGGAAATGGTGATATGGGGTTATGCGGACATGGGGACATGGGGATATGGGGATATGGGGATATGGGGATGTGGGGATATGGGGATATGGGGACATGGGGATATGGGGATATGGGGACATGGGGATATGGGGACATGGGGATATGGTGATATGGGGATATGGGGATATGGGGATATGGGGATACGGGGATATGGGGACATGGGGGATATGGGGATATGGGGATATGGGGATTTGGGGATATGGGGACATGGGGATATGGGAATATGGGGAAATGGCGATATGGGGATATGGGGATATGGGGACATGGGGATATGGGGATATGGGGATATGGGGACATGGGGACATGGGGACATGGGGATATGGGGATATGGGGATATGTGGATATGGGGATATGGGGATATGGGGATAAGCGGATTTGGGGTGATGGGGAAATGGAGATATGGGGACATGGGGGATATGGGGATATTTGGGACATGGGGATATGGGGATATGGGGATATGGGGATATGGGGACATGGGGACATGGGGATATGGGGATATGGGGATATGTGGATATGGGGATATGGGGACATGGGGATATGGGGATATGGGGATATGGGGATATGGGGATATGGGGATATGGGGTTATGGGGATATGGGGATATGGGGACATGGGGGATATGGGGACATGGGGACATGGGGATATGGGGATAAGGTGATATGGGGTTATGGGGGTAAGGGGATATGGGTAAATGGGGGATATGGGGACATGGGGACATGGGGATATGGGGATATGGGGATATGGGAACATGAGGGATATGGGGATATGGGGATAATGGGACATGGGGGATATGGGACATGGGGGATATGGGGACATGGGGATATGGGGATATGGGGATATGGGGAAATGGGGATATGGGGATATGGGGATATGGGAATATGGGGAAATGGGGATATGGGGACATGGGGACATGGGGACATGGGGATATGGGCATATGGGGAAATGGGGACATGGGGATATGGGGATATGGGGATATGGGGATATGGGGATATGTGGACATGGGGATATGGGGATATGGGGATATGGGGATATGGGGATATGGGGGATATGGGGACATGGGGGATATGGAGATATGGGGACATGGGGATATGGGGATCTGGGGATATGGGGATATGGGGACATGGGGATATGTGGATTTGGGGATATGGGGATATGGGGATACGGGGAGATGGGGAAATGGTGATATGGGGATATGGGGATATGGGGACATGGGGATATGGGAATATGGGCATATGGGGATATGGGGATATGGGGACATGGGAACATGGGGATATGGGGATATGGGGATATGGGGACATGTGGCTATGGGGATATGGGGATGTGGGTATATGGCGATATGGCGACATGGGGCATATGGGGATATGGGGACATGGGAACATTGGGATATGGGGATATGTGGATATGGATACATGTGGATATGGGGATATGGGGATATGGGGACACGTGGATATGGGGATATGGGAATATGGGGATATGGGGACATGGGGATATGGGGACATGGGGACATGGGGATATGGCGATATGGTTATATGGGGATATGGGGATATGGGGATATGGGGATATAAGGATATGGGGATATGGGGATATGGGGACATGGGGATATGGGGATATGGGGATATGGGGATATGGGGATATGAGGATATGGGGACATGGGGACATGGGGATATGGGGACAAGGGGATATGGGTACATGGGGACATGGGGATATGGGGATAGGGGGATATGGGGATATGGGGATATGGGGATATGGGGACACGGGGGCACGGGTACACGGGGACATGGGGACATGAGTATATGGGGGATATGGGGATATGGGGACATGGGGATATGGGGATGTGGGGACAATGGGATATGGGGAAATGGGGATATGGGGATATGTGGACATGGGGATATGGGGATATGGGGAAATGGGGACACGGGGGCACAGGGACACGGGGAAACGGGGACATGGGGATATGGGGACATGGGGACATGGGGATATGGGGATATGGGGACAATGGGATATGGCGACATGGGGATATGGGGATATGGGGATATGGGGACATGGGGATTTGGGGATATGGGGATATGGGGACATGGGAACATGGGGATATGGGGACATGGGGATATGGGGATATGTGGATATGGGGACATGGGGATATGGGGACATGGGGACATGGGGATATGGGGATATGGGGACATGGGGACATGGGGATATGGGAATATGGGGATATTGGGACATGGGGACATGGGGATATGGGGATATGGGGGCATGGGGGATATGGGGATATGGGGATATGGGGGCATGGGGGATATGGGGATATAGGGTCATGGGGACATGGGGATATGGGGATATGGGGATATGGGGACATGGGGACATGGCGACATGGGGATATGGGGATATGGGGACATGGGGATATGGGGATATGGGGATATGGGGATATGGGGATATGGGGATATGGGGACATGGGGATATGGGGATATGGGGATATGGGGATATGGGGATATGGGGATGTGGGGACATGGGGGATATGGGGATATTGGGGACATGGGGATATGGGGATATGGGGACATGGGGGATATGGGGATATGGGGACATGGGGATATGGGGATAAGGGGATATGGGGTTATGGGGATATGGGAATATGGGGACATGGGGGATATGGGGACATGGGGACATGGGGATATGGGGATATGGGGACAATGGGATATGTCGACATGGGGATATGGGAATATGGGGATATGGGGACATGGGGATTTGGGGATATGGGGATATGGGGACACGGGGACATGGGGATATGGGGACATGGTGATATGGGGATATGGGGATATGGGGACATGGGGATATGGGGATATGGGGACATGGGGATATGGGGACATGGGGAAATGGGGATATGGGGATATGGGGACATGGGGATATGGGGATATGGGACATGGGGATATGGGGAAATGGGGATATGGGGACATGGGGATATGGGGATATGTGGATATGGGGATATGGGGATATGGGGACATGGGGAAATGGGGATATGGGGACATGGGGATATGGGGATATGGGGATATGGCGATATGGGGATATGGGGACATGTGGACATGGGGATATGGGGATATGGGGATATGGGGATATGGGGACATGGGGACATGGGGACATGGGGATATGGGGATATTGGGACATGGGGGATATGTGGATAAGGGGACATGGGGGATATGGGGACATGGGGATATGGGGATATGGGGATATGGGGAAATGGGGATATGGGGATATGGGGATATGGGAATTTGGGAATATGGGGAAATGGGGATATGGGGATATGGGGATATGGGGATATGGGGACATGGGGAAATGTGGATATGGGGACATGGGGATATGGGGATATGGGGATATGGCGATATGGGGATATGGCGATATGGGGATATGGGGATATGGGGATATGGGGACATGGAGATAATTGACATGGGGATATGGGGATATGGGAACATGGGGATATGGGGACATGGGGACATGGGGATATGGGGATATGGTGATATGGGGAAATGGGGAAATGGGGATATGGGGATATGGGGATATGGGGACATGGGTATATGGGGATATGGAGATATGGGGATATGGGGATATGGGGGATGTGGGGACATGGGGGATATGGGGACATGGGGATATGGGGACATGGGGACATGGGGATATGGGGACATGGGATATGGGGATATGTGGATATGGGGATATGGGGATATGGGGATATGGGGACATGGGGGATATGGGGATATGGGGATATGGGGATATGGGGACATGGGGATATGGGAATATGGGGAATGGGGATATGGGGATATGGGGAGATGGGGATATGCGGATATGGGTAAATGGGGAAATGGGGATATGGGGATATGGGGATATGGGGATATGGGGTTATTCGGAGATGGGGAAATGGGGATATGGGAATATGGGGAAATGGGGATATGGGGACATGGGGATATGGGGATATGGGGATATGGCGATATGGGGATATGGCGATATGGGGACATGGGGACATGGGGACATGGGGATATGGGGACATGGGGATATGGGGACAAGGGGACATGGGGATATGGGGATATGGGGATATGGGGAAATGGGGAAATGGGGAATGGGGATATGGGGATATGTTGACATGGGGATATGGGGATATGGGGATATGGGTATATGGGGATATGGGGGATATGGTGACAGGGGGGATATGGGGACATGGGGATATGGGGATATGGGGATATGGGGACATGGGGATATGGGGACATGTGGATATGGGATATGGGGATATGGGGATATGGGGATATGGGGACACGGGGGATATGGGGATATGGGGATATGGGGATATGGGAATATGGGGATATGGGATAAGGGGATATGGGGTTATGGGGATATGGGGATATGGGGACATGGAGGATATGGGGATATGGGGACATTGGGATATGGGGGCATGGGGACATGGGGATATGTGGACATGGGGACATGGGGATATGGGGATATGGGGATATGGGGAAATGGGGAAATGGTGATATGGGGATATGCGGACATGGGGACATGGGGATATGGGGATATGGGGATATGGGGATGTGGGGATATGGGGATATGGGGACATGGGGATATGGGGATATGGGGACATGGGGATATGGGGACATGGGGATATGGTGATATGGGGATATGGGGATATGGGGATATGGTGATACGGGGATATGGGGACATGGGGGATATGGGGATATGGGGATATGGGGATATGGGGATATGGGGATATGGGGATATGGGAATATGGGGAAATGGGGATATGGGGACATGGGGACATGGGGACATGGGGATATGGGCATATGGGGAAATGGGGACATGGGGATATGGGGATATGGGGATATGGGGATATGGGGATATGTGGACATGGGGATATGGGGATATGGGGATATGGGGATATGGGGGATATGGGGACATGGGGGATATGGAGATATGGGGACATGGGGATATGGGGATCTGGGGATATGGGGATATGGGGACATGGGGATATGTGGATTTGGGGATATGGGGATATGGGGATACGGGGAGATGGGGAAATGGTGATATGGGGATATGGGGATATGGGGACATGGGGATATGGGAATATGGGCATATGGGGATATGGGGATATGGGGACATGGGAACATGGGGATATGGGGATATGGGGATATGGGGACATGTGGCTATGGGGATATGGGGATGTGGGTATATGGCGATATGGCGACATGGGGCATATGGGGATATGGGGACATGGGAACATTGGGATATGGGGATATGTGGATATGGATACATGTGGATATGGGGATATGGGGATATGGGGACACGTGGATATGGGGATATGGGAATATGGGGATATGGGGACATGGGGATATGGGGACATGGGGACATGGGGATATGGCGATATGGTTATATGGGGATATGGGGATATGGGGATATGGGGATATAAGGATATGGGGATATGGGGATATGGGGACATGGGGATATGGGGATATGGGGATATGGGGATATGGGGATATGAGGATATGGGGACATGGGGACATGGGGATATGGGGACAAGGGGATATGGGTACATGGGGACATGGGGATATGGGGATAGGGGGATATGGGGATATGGGGATATGGGGATATGGGGACACGGGGGCACGGGTACACGGGGACATGGGGACATGAGTATATGGGGGATATGGGGATATGGGGACATGGGGATATGGGGATGTGGGGACAATGGGATATGGGGAAATGGGGATATGGGGATATGTGGACATGGGGATATGGGGATATGGGGAAATGGGGACACGGGGGCACAGGGACACGGGGAAACGGGGACATGGGGATATGGGGACATGGGGATATGGGGATATGGGGACAATGGGATATGGCGACATGGGGATATGGGGATATGGGGATATGGGGACATGGGGATTTGGGGATATGGGGATATGGGGACATGGGAACATGGGGATATGGGGACATGGGGATATGGGGATATGTGGATATGGGGACATGGGGATATGGGGACATGGGGACATGGGGATATGGGGATATGGGGACATGGGGACATGGGGATATGGGGACATGGGGACATGGGGATATGGGGATATGGGGGCATGGGGGATATGGGGATATGGGGATATGGGGGCATGGGGGATATGGGGATATAGGGTCATGGGGACATGGGGATATGGGGATATGGGGATATGGGGACATGGGGACATGGCGACATGGGGATATGGGGATATGGGGACATGGGGATATGGGGATATGGGGATATGGGGATATGGGGATATGGGGACATGGGGATATGGGGATATGGGGATATGGGGATATGGGGATGTGGGGACATGGGGGATATGGGGATATTGGGGACATGGGGATATGGGGATATGGGGACATGGGGGATATGGGGATATGGGGACATGGGGATATGGGGATAAGGGGATATGGGGTTATGGGGATATGGGAATATGGGGACATGGGGGATATGGGGACATGGGGACATGGGGATATGGGGATATGGGGACAATGGGATATGTCGACATGGGGATATGGGAATATGGGGATATGGGGACATGGGGATTTGGGGATATGGGGATATGGGGACACGGGGACATGGGGATATGGGGACATGGTGATATGGGGATATGGGGATATGGGGACATGGGGATATGGGGATATGGGGACATGGGGATATGGGGACATGGGGATATGGGGACATGGGGAAATGGGGATATGGGGATATGGGGACATGGGGATATGGGGATATGGGACATGGGGATATGGGGAAATGGGGATATGGGGACATGGGGATATGGGGATATGTGGATATGGGGATATGGGGATATGGGGACATGGGGAAATGGGGATATGGGGACATGGGGATATGGGGATATGGGGATATGGCGATATGGGGATATGGGGACATGTGGACATGGGGATATGGGGATATGGGGATATGGGGATATGGGGACATGGGGACATGGGGACATGGGGATATGGGGATATTGGGACATGGGGGATATGTGGATAAGGGGACATGGGGGATATGGGGACATGGGGATATGGGGATATGGGGATATGGGGAAATGGGGATATGGGGATATGGGGATATGGGAATTTGGGAATATGGGGAAATGGGGATATGGGGATATGGGGATATGGGGATATGGGGACATGGGGAAATGGGGATATGGGGACATGGGGATATGGGGATATGGGGATATGGCAATATGGGGATATGGCGATATGGGGATATGGGGATATGGGGATATGGGGACATGGAGATAATTGACATGGGGATATGGGGATATGGGAACATGGGGATATGGGGACATGGGGACATGGGGATATGGGGATATGGTGATATGGGGAAATGGGGAAATGGGGATATGGGGATATGGGGATATGGGGACATGGGTATATGGGGATATGGAGATATGGGGATATGGGGATATGGGGGATGTGGGGACATGGGGGATATGGGGACATGGGGATATGGGGACATGGGGACATGGGGATATGGGGACATGGGATATGGGGATATGTGGATATGGGGATATGGGGATATGGGGATATGGGGACATGGGGGATATGGGGATATGGGGATATGGGGACATGGGGATATGGGAATATGGGGAATGGGGATATGGGGATATGGGGATATGGGGATATGCGGATATGGGTAAATGGGGAAATGGGGATATGGGGATATGGGGATATGGGGATATGGGGTTATGCGGATATGGGGAAATGGGGATATGGGAATATGGGGAAATGGGGATATGGGGACATGGGGATATGGGGATATGGGGATATGGCGATATGGGGATATGGCGATATGGGGACATGGGGACATGGGGACATGGGGATATGGGGACATGGGGATATGGGGACAAGGGGACATGGGGATATGGGGATATGGGGATATGGGGAAATGGGGAAATGGGGAATGGGGATATGGGGATATGTTGACATGGGGATATGGGGATATGGGGATATGGGTATATGGGGATATGGGGGATATGGTGACAGGGGGGATATGGGGACATGGGGATATGGGGATATGGGGATATGGGGATATGGGGATATGGGGATATGGGGACACGGGGGATATGGGGATATGGGGATATGGGGATATGGGAATATGGGGATATGGGATAAGGGGATATGGGGTTATGGGGATATGGGGATATGGGGACATGGAGGATATGGGGATATGGGGACATTGGGATATGGGGGCATGGGGACATGGGGATATGTGGACATGGGGACATGGGGATATGGGGATATGGGGATATGGGGAAATGGGGAAATGGTGATATGGGGATATGCGGACATGGGGACATGGGGATATGGGGATATGGGGATATGGGGATGTGGGGATATGGGGATATGGGGACATGGGGATATGGGGATATGGGGACATGGGGATATGGGGACATGGGGATATGGTGATATGGGGATATGGGGATATGGGGATATGGGGATACGGGGATATGGGGACATGGGGGATATGGGGATATGGGGATATGGGGATATGGGGATATGGGGACATGGGGATATGGGAATATGGGGAAATGGCGATATGGGGATATGGGGATATGGGGACATGGGGATATGGGGATATGGGGATATGGGGACATGGGGATATGGGGATATGGGGATATGGGGATATGGGGATATGGGGAAATGGGGATAAGCGGATTTGGGGTGATGGGGAAATGGAGATATGGGGACATGGGGGATATGAGGATATTGGGGACATGGGGATATGGGGATATGGGGATATGGGGATATGGGGACATGGGGACATGGGGATATGGGGATATGGGGATATGTGGATATGGGGATATGGGGACATGGGTATATGGGGATATGGGGATATGGGGATATGGGGATATGGGGATATGGGGTTATGGGGATATGGGGATATGGGGACATGGGGGATATGTGGACATGGGGACATGGGGATATGGGGATAAGGGGATATGGGGTTATGGGGGTATGGGGATATGGGGAAATGGGGGATATGGGGACATGGGGACATGGGGATATGGGGATATGGGGATATGGGAACATGAGGGATATGGGGATATGGGGATAATGGGACATGGGGGATATGGGACATGGGGGATATGGGGACATGGGGATATGGGGATATGGGGATATGGGGAAATGGGGATATGGGGATATGGGGATATGGGAATATGGGGAAATGGGGATATGGGGACATGGGGACATGGGGACATGGGGATATGTGGATATGGGGAAATGGGGACATGGGGATATGGGGATATGGGGATATGGGGATATGGGGATATGTGGACATGGGGATATGGGGATATGGGGATATGGGGACATGGGGATATGGGGATCTGGGGATATGGGGATATGGGGACATGGGGATATGTGGATTTGGGGATATGGGGATATGGGGATACGGGGAGATGGGGAAATGGGGATATGGGGATATGGGGATATGGGGACATGGGGATATGGGAATATGGGCATATGGGGATATGGGGATATGGGGACATGGGAACATGGGGATATGGGGATATGGGGATATGGGGACATGTGGCTATGGGGATATGGGGATATGGGTATATGGCGATATGGCGACATGGGACATATGGGGATATGGGGACATGGGAACATGGGGATATGGGGATATGTGGATATGGATACATGTGGATATGGGGATATGGGGATATGGGGACACGTGGATATGGGGATATGGGAATATGGGGATATGGGGACATGGGGATATGGGGACATGGGGACATGGGGATATGGGGATATGGTTATATGGGGATATGGGGATATGGGGATATGGGGATATGAGGATATGGGGATATGGGGATATGGGGACATGGGGATATGGGGATATGGGGATATGGGGATATGGGGATATGAGGATATGGGGACATGGGGACATGGGGATATGGGGACAAGGGGATATGGGTACATGGGGACATGGGGATATGGGGATAGGGGGATATGGGGATATGGGGATATGGGGATATGGGGACACGGGGGCACGGGTACACGGGGACATGGGGACATGAGTATATGGGGGATATGGGGATATGGGGACATGGGGATATGGGGATGTGGGGACAATGGGATATGGGGAAATGGGGATATGGGGATATGTGGACATGGGGATATGGGGATATGGGGAAATGGGGACACGGGGGCACAGGGACACGGGGAAACGGGGACATGGGGATATGGGGACATGGGGACATGGGGATATGGGGATATGGGGACAATGGGATATGGCGACATGGGGATATGGGGATATGGGGATATGGGGACATGGGGATTTGGGGATATGGGGATATGGGGACATGGGAACATGGCGATATGGGGACATGGGGATATGGGGATATGTGGATATGGGGACATGGGGATATGGGGACATGGGGACATGGGGATATGGGGATATGGGGATATGGGGACATGGGGACATGGGAATATGGGGATATGGGGATATTGGGACATGGGGGATATGTGGATAAGGGGACATGGGGGATATGGGGACATGGGGATATGGGGATATGGGGATATGGGGATATGGGGAAATGGGGATATGGGGATATGGGGATATGGGAATTTGGGAATATGGGGAAATGGGGATATGGGGATATGGGGATATGGGGATATGGGGACATGGGGAAATGGGGATATGGGGACATGGGGATATGAGGATATGGGGATATGGCGATATGGGGATATGGCGATATGGGGATATGGGGATATGGGGATATGGGGACATGGAGATAATTGACATGGGGATATGGGGATATGGGAACATGGGGATATGGGGACATGGGGACATGGGGATATGGGGCTATGGTGATATGGGGAAATGGGGAAATGGGGATATGGGGATATGGGGATATGGGGACATGGGTATATGGGGATATGGAGATATGGGGATATGGGGATATGGGGGATGTGGGGACATGGGGGATATGGGGACATGGGGATATGGGGACATGAGGACATGGGGATATGGGGACATGGGATATGGGGATATGTGGATATGGGGATATGGGGATATGGGGATATGGGGACATGGGGGATATGGGGATATGGGGATATGGGGATATGGGGACATGGGGATATGGGAATATGGGGAATGGGGATATGGGGATATGGGGATATGGGGATATGCGGATATGGGTAAATGGGGAAATGGGGATATGGGGATATGGGGATATGGGGATATGGGGTTATGCGGATATGGGGAAATGGGGATATGGGAATATGGGGAAATGGGGATATGGGGACATGGGGATATGGGGATATGGGGATATGGCGATATGGGGATATGGCGATATGGGGACATGGGGACATGGGGACATGGGGATATGGGGACATGGGGATATGGGGACAAGGGGACATGGGGATATGGGGATATGGGGATATGGGGAAATGGGGAAATGGGGAATGGGGATATGGGGATATGTTGACATGGGGATATGGGGATATGGGGATATGGGTATATGGGGATATGGGGGATATGGGGACAGGGGGGATATGGGGACATGGGGATATGGGGATATGGGGATATGGGGACATGGGGATATGGGGACATGTGGATATGGGATATGGGGATATGGGGATATGGGGATATGGCGACACGGGGGATATGGGGATATGGGGATATGGGGATATGGGAATATGGGGATATGGGATAAGGGGATATGGGGTTATGGGGATATGGGGATATGGGGACATGGAGGATATGGGGATATGGGGACATTGGGATATGGGGGCATGGGGACATGGGGATATGTGGACATGGGGACATGGGGATATGGGGATATGGGGATATGGGGAAATGGGGAAATGGTGATATGGGGATATGCGGACATGGGGACATGGGGATATGGGGATATGGGGATATGGGGATATGGGGATATGGGGATATGGGGACATGGGGATATGGGGATATGGGGACATGGGGATATGGGGACATGGGGATATGGTGATATGGGGATATGGGGATATGGGGATATGGGGATACGGGGATATGGGGACATGGGGGATATGGGGATATGGGGATATGGGGATATGGGGATATGGGGACATGGGGATATGGGAATATGGGGAAATGGCGATATGGGGATATGGGGATATGGGGACATGGGGATATGGGGATATGGGGATATGGGGACATGGGGATATGGGGATATGGGGATATGGGGATATGGGGATATGGGGAAATGGGGATAAGCGGATTTGGGGTGATGGGGAAATGGAGATATGGGGACATGGGGGATATGAGGATATTGGGGACATGGGGATATGGGGATATGGGGATATGGGGATATGGGGACATGGGGACATGGGGATATGGGGATATGGGGATATGTGGATATGGGGATATGGGGACATGGGTATATGGGGATATGGGGATATGGGGATATGGGGATATGGGGATATGGGGTTATGGGGATATGGGGATATGGGGACATGGGGGATATGTGGACATGGGGACATGGGGATATGGGGATAAGGGGATATGGGGTTATGGGGGTATGGGGATATGGGGAAATGGGGGATATGGGGACATGGGGACATGGGGATATGGGGATATGGGGATATGGGAACATGAGGAATATGGGGATATGGGGATAATGGGACATGGGGGATATGGGACATGGGGGATATGGGGACATGGGGATATGGGGATATGGGGATATGGGGAAATGGGGATATGGGGATATGGGGATATGGGAATATGGGGAAATGGGGATATGGGGCCATGGGGACATGGGGACATGGGGATATGTGGATATGGGGAAATGGGGACATGGGGATATGGGGATATGGGGATATGGGGATATGGGGATATGTGGACATGGGGATATGGGGATATGGGGACATGGGGATATGGGGATCTGGGGATATGGGGATATGGGGACATGGGGATATGTGGATTTGGGGATATGGGGATATGGGGATACGGGGAGATGGGGAAATGGGGATATGGGGATATGGGGATATGGGGACATGGGGATATGGGAATATGGGCATATGGGGATATGGGGATATGGGGACATGGGAACATGGGGATATGGGGATATGGGGATATGGGGACATGTGGCTATGGGGATATGGGGATATGGGTATATGGCGATATGGCGACATGGGGCATATGGGGATATGGGGACATGGGAACATGGGGATATGGGGATATGTGGATATGGATACATGTGGATATGGGGATATGGGGATATGGGGACACGTGGATATGGGGATATGGGAATATGGGGATATGGGGTCATGGGGATATGGGGACATGGGGACATGGGGATATGGGGATATGGTTATATGGGGATATGGGGATATGGGGATATGGGGATATGAGGATATGGGGATATGGGGATATGGGGACATGGGGATATGGGGATATGGGGATATGGGGATATGGGGATATGAGGATATGGGGATATGGGGACATGGGGATATGGGGACAAGGGGATATGGGTACATGGGGACATGTGGATATGGGGATAGGGGGATATGGGGATATGGGGATATGGGGATATGGGGACACGGGGGCACGGGTACACGGGGACATGGGGACATGAGTATATGGGGGATATGGGGATATGGGTACATGGGGATATGGGGATGTGGGGACAATGGGATATGGGGAAATGGGGATATGGGGATATGTGGACATGGGGATATGGGGATATGGGGAAATGGGGACACGGGGGCACAGGGACACGGGGAAACGGGGACATGGGGATATGGGGACATGGGGACATGGGGATATGGGGATATGGGGACAATGGGATATGGCGACATGGGGATATGGGGATATGGGGATATGGGGACATGGGGATTTGGGGATATGGGGATATGGGGACATGGGAACATGGCGATATGGGGACATGGGGATATGGGGATATGTGGATATGGGGACATGGGGATATGGGGACATGGGGACATGGGGATATGGGGATATGGGGACATGGGGACATGGGGATATGGGAATATGGGGATATGGGGACATGGGGACATGGGGATATGGGGATATGGGGGCATGGGGGATATGGGGATATGGGGATATGGGGGCATGGGGGATATGGGGATATAGGGTCATGGGGACATGGGGATATGGGGATATGGGGATATGGGGACATGGGGACATGGCGACATGGGGATATGGGGATATGGGGATATGGGGACATGGGGATATGGGGATATGGGGATATGGGGATATGGGGATATGGGGATATGGGGATATGGGGATGTGGGGACATGGGGGATATGGGGATATTGGGGACATGGGGATATGGGGATATGGGGACATGGGGACATGGGGATATGGGGATATGGGGATATGTGGATATGGGGATATGGGGACATGGGGATATGGGGAAATGGGGATATGGGGATATGTGGACATGGGGATATGGGGATATGGGGAAATGGGGACACGGGGGCACAGGGACACGGGGAAACGGGGACATGGGGATATGGGGACATGGGGACATGGGGATATGGGGATATGGGGACAATGGGATATGGCGACATGGGGATATGGGGATATGGGGATATGGGGACATGGGGATTTGGGGATATGGGGATATGGGGACATGGGAACATGGCGATATGGGGACATGGGGATATGGGGATATGTGGATATGGGGACATGGGGATATGGGGACATGGGGACATGGGGATATGGGGATATGGGGACATGGGGACATGGGGATATGGGAATATGGGGATATGGGGACATGGGGACATGGGGATATGGGGATATGGGGGCATGGGGGATATGGGGATATGGGGATATGGGGGCATGGGGGATATGGGGATATAGGGTCATGGGGACATGGGGATATGGGGATATGGGGATATGGGGACATGGGGACATGGCGACATGGGGATATGGGGATATGGGGATATGGGGACATGGAGATATGGGGATATGGGGATATGGGGATATGGGGATATGGGGATATGGGGATGTGGGGACATGGGGGATATGGGGATATTGGGGACATGGGGATATGGGGATATGGGGACATGGGGACATGGGGATATGGGGATATGGGGATATGTGGATATGGGGATATGGGGACATGGGGATATGGGGATATGGGGATATGGGGAGATGGGGATATGGTGATATGGGGATAAGGGGATATGGGGTTATGGGGATATGGGGATATGGGGACATGGGGGATATGGGGATATGGGGACATGGGGATATGGGGATGAGGGGATATGGGGTTATGGGGATATGGGAATATGGGGACATGGGGGATATGGGGACATGCGGACATGGGGATATGGGGATATGGGGACAATGGGATATGGCGACATGGGGATATGGGAATATGGGGATATGGGGACATGGGGATTTGGGGATATGGGGATATGGGGACATGGGGACATGGGGATATGGGGACATGGGGATATGGGGATATGGGGATATGGGGACATGGGGACATGGGGATATGGGGACATGGGGATATGGGGACATGGGGATATGGGGACATGGGGAAATGGGGATATGGGGATATGGGGACATGGGGATATGGGGATATGGGACATGGGGATATGGGGAAATGGGGATATGGGGACATGGGGATATGGGGATATGGGGATATGGGGATATGGGGATGTGGGGACATGGGGGATATGGGGATATGGGGATATGTGGATATGGGGATATGGGGATATGGGGATATGGGGACATGGGGACATGGGGGCATGGGGATATGGGAAAATGGGGATATGGGGACATGGGTATATGGGGATATGGGGATATGGGGAGATGGGGATATGGGGGATATGGGGATATGGGGATATGGGGATATGGGGACATGGGGAGATGGGGACATGGGGATATGGGGATATGGGGATATAGGGATATGGGGATATGGGGACATGGGGACATGGGGACATGGGGATATGGGGATATGGGGATATGGGGATATGGGTGATATGTGGATATGGGGGATATGGGGATATGGGGATATGGGGATATGGGGACATGGGGACATGGAGATATGGGGATATGGGGATATGGTGATATGGGGACATGGGGTTATGCGGATATGGGGATATGGGGATATGGGGACAAGGGGGATATGGGGACATGGGGACATGGGGATATGGAGATATGGGGATATGGGGATATGGTGATATGGGGATATGGGGATATGGTGATATGGGGACATGGGGTTATGCGGATATGGGGATATGGGGATATGGGGATAAGGGGACATGGCGGATATGGGGACATGGGGATATGGGGATATGGGGAAATGGGGAAATGGGGATATGGGGATATGGGGATAAGGGAATATGGGGAAATGGGGATATGGGGATATGGGGATATGGGGATATGGGGAAATGGGGAAATGGGGATATGGAGATATGGGGATATGGGGACAAGGGGGATATGGGGACATGGGGACATGGGGACATGGAGATATGGGGATATGGGGATATGGGGATATGGGGACATGGGGACATGGGGACATGGAGATATGGGGATATGGGGATATGGTGATATGGGGACATGGGGTTATGCGGATATGGGGATATGGGGATATGGGGATAAGGGGACATGGCGGATATGGGGACATGGGGATATGGGGATATGGGGAAATGGGGAAATGGGGATATGGGGATATGGGGATAAGGGAATATGGGGAAATGGGGATATGGGGATATGGGGATATGGGGATATGGGGAAATGGGGAAATGGGGATATGGAGATATGGGGATATGGGGACATGGGGATATGGGGTTATGGGGATATGGGGATGTGGGGAAATGGGAAAATGGGGATATGGGGATATGGGAATATGGGGAAATGAGGATATGGGGATATGGGCATATGGGGATATGGGGATATGGGAATATGGGGAAATGGGGATATAGAGATATGGGGATATGGGGACATGGGGATATGGGGATATGGGGATATGGGGATGTGGGGAAATGGGAAAATGGGGATATGGGGATATGGGAATATGGGGAAATGAGGATATGGGGATATGGGCATATGGGGATATGGGGATATGGGAATATGGGGAAATGGGGATATGGGGATATGGGTATATGGGGATTTGGGGATATGGGGACATGGGGACATGGGGACATGGGTATATGGGGATATGGCGATTTGAGGATATGGGGACATGGGGATATGGGGATATGGGGATATGGGGATATGGGGATATGGGGAAATGGGGAAATGGGGATATGGGGACATGGGGACATGGGGATATGGGGATATGGGGATATAGGGACATGGGGGATATGGGGATATGGGGATAAGGGGACATGGCGGATATGGGGATATGGGTATATGGGGATATGGGGACATGGGGACATGGGGATATGAGGATATGGGGATATGGGGAAATGGGCATATGGGGACATGGGGACATGGGTATATGGGGATATGGCGATTTGGGGATATGGGACATGGGGATATGGGGATATGGGGATATGGGGATATGGGGAAATGGGGAAATGGGGATATGGGGATATGGGGAAATGGGGATATGGGGACATGGGGACATGGGTATTTGGGGATATGGGGACATGGGGATATGGGGATATGGGGATATGGGGATATGGGGAAATAGGGATATGGGGACATGGGGACATGGGGATATGGGGATATGGGGATATGGGGAAATGGGGATATGGGGATATGGGGAAATGGGGAAATAGGGATATGGGGATATTGTGACATGGGGGATATGGGGACATGGGGACAAGGGGATATGGGGATATGGGGATATGGGGACATGGGGGATATGTGGATATGGGGATAAGGGGACATGGCGGATATGGGAACACGGGGATATGGGGATATGGGGAAATGGGGATATGGGGATATGGGGATATGGGGATGTGGGAATATGGGGAAATGGGGATATGGGGATATGGGAATATGGGGATATGGGGAAATGGGGAAATGGGGATATGGAGATATGGGGATATGGGGACATGGGGACATGGGGATATGGGGATATGGGGATATGGGAATGTGGGGAAATGGGAAAATGGGGATATGGGGATATGGGAATATGGGGAAATGAGGATATGGGGATATGGGCATATGGGGATATGGGGATATGGGAATATGGGGAAATGGGGATATGGGGACATGGGCATATGGGGATATGGGGATATGGGTATATGGGGAAATGGGGATATGGGGATATGGCGATTTGGGAATATGGTGACATGGGGATATGGGGATATGGGGATATGGGGATATGGGGCTATGGGGATATGGGGATATGGGCATATGGGGATATGGGGACATGGGGACATGGGGATATGGGGATATGGGGATATTGGGACATGGGGGATATGGGGATATGGCGATTTGGGGATATGGTGACATGGGGATATGGGGATATGGGGATATGGGGATATGGGGATATGGGGCTATGGGGACATGGGGACAAGGGGATATGGGGATATGGGGATATGGGGACATGGGGGATATGGGGATATGGGGACATGTGGACATGGGGATATGGGGATATGGGGATATGGGGAAATGGGGATATGGGGATATGGCGATTTGTGGATATGGTGACATGGGGATATGGGGATATGGGGATATGGGGATATGGGGATATGGGGCTATGGGGATATGGGGATATGGGCATATGGGGATATGGGGATATGGGGACATGGGGACATGGGGATATGGGGATATGGGGATATTGGGACATGGGGGATATGGGGATAAGGGGACATGGGGGATATGGGGACATGGGGATATGGGGATATGGGTATATGGGGAAATGGGGATATGGGGATATGGGGATATGGGGATATGGGAATTTGGGAATATGGGGAAATGGGGATATGGGGATATGGGGATATGGGGATATGGGGACATAGGGAAATGGGGATATGGGGACATGGGGATATGGGGATATGGGGATATGGCGATATGGGGATATGGGGACATGTGGACATGGGGATATGGGGATATGGGGATATGGGGATATGGGGACATGGGGACATGGGGATATGGGGATATGGGGATATTGGGACATGGGGGATATGTGGATAAGGGGACATGGGGGATATGGGGACATGGGGATATGGGGATATGGGTATATGGGGAAATGGGGATATGGGGATATGGGGATATGGGGATATGGGAATTTGGGAATATGGGGAAATGGGGATATGGGGATATGGGGATATGGGGATATGGGGACATGGGGAAATGGGTAATGGGGACATGGGGATATGGGGATATGGGGATATGGCGATATGGGGATATGGCGATATGGGGATATGGGGATATGGGGATATGGGGACATGGAGATAATTGACATGGGGATATGGGGATATGGGAACATGGGGATATGGGGACATGGGGACATGGGGATATGGGGATATGGTGATATGGGGAAATGGGGAAATGGGGATATGGGGATATGGGGATATGGGGACATGGGTATATGGGGATATGGAGATATGGGGATATGGGCATATGGGGGATGTGGGGACATGGGGGATATGGGGACATGGGGATATGGGGACATGGGGACATGGGGATATGGGGACATGGGGATATGGGGATATGTGGATATGGGGATATGGGGATATGGGGATATGGGGACATGGGGGATATGGTGATATGGGGATATGGGGATATGGGGACATGGGGATATGGGAATATGGGGAATGGGGATATGGGGATATGGGGATATGGGGATATGCGGATATGGGTAAATGGGGAAATGGGGATATGGGGATATGGGGATATGGGCATATGGGGTTATGCGGATATGGGGAAATGGGGATATGGGAATATGGGGAAATGGGGATATGGGGACATGGGGATATGGGGATATGGGGATATGGCGATATGGGGATATGGCGATATGGGGACATGGGGACATGGGGACATGGGGACATGGGGATATGGGGACATGGGGATATGGGGACAAGGGGACATGGGGATATGGGGATATGGGGATATGGGGAAATGGGGAAATGGGGAATGGGGATATGGGGATATGGTGACATGGGGATATGGGGATATGGGGATATGGGTATATGGGGATATGGGGGATATGGGGACAGGGGGGATATGGGGACATGGGGATATGGGGATATGGGGACATGGGGATATGGGGACATGTGGATATGGGATATGGGGATATGGGGATATGGGGATATGGGGACACGGGGGATATGGGGATATGGGGATATGGGGATATGGGAATATGGGGATATGGGGATAAGGGGATATGGGGTTATGGGGATATGGGGATATGGGGACATGGGGGATATGGGGATATGGGGACATTGGGATATGGGGATATGTGGACATGGGGACATGGGGATATGGGGATATGGGGATATGGGGATATGGGGAAATGGGGATATGGGGATATGCGGACATGGGGACATGGGGATATGGGTATATGGGGATATGGGGATGTGGGGATATGGGGATATGGGGACATGGGGATATGGTGATATGGGATATGGGGATATGGGGATATGGGGATACGGGGATATGGGGACATGGGGGATATGGGGATATGGGGATATGGGGATATGGGGATATGGGGACATGGGGATATGGGAATATGGGGAAATGGCGATATGGGGATATGGGGATATGGGGACATGGGGATATGGGGATATGGGGATATGGGGATATGGGAACATGAGGGATATGGGGATATGGGGATAATGGGACATGGGGGATATGGGGCATGGGGGATATGGGGACATGGGGATATGGGGATATGGGGATATGGGGAAATGGGGATATGGGGATATGGGGATATGGGAATATGGGGACATGGGGACATGGGGACATGGGGATATGGGGATATGGGGAAATGGGGACATGGGGATATGGGGATATGGGGATATGGGGATATGTGGACATGGGGATATGGGGATATGGGGATATGGGAATATGGGGGATATGGGGACATGGGGGATATGGAGACATGGGGACATAGGGATATGGGGATCTGGGGATATGGGGATATGGGGACATGGGGATATGTGGATTTGGGGATATGGGGATATGGGGATACGGGGAGATGGGGAAATGGGGATATGGGGATATGGGGACATGGGGATATGGGAATATGGGGATATGGGGATATGGGGATATGGGGACATGGGAACATGGGGATATGGGGATATGGGGATATGGGGACATGTGGCTATGGGGATATGGGGATATGGGTATATGGCGATATGGCGACATGGGGCATATGGGGATATGGGGACATGGGAACATGGGGATATGGGGATATGTGGATATGGATACATGTGGATATGGGGATATGGCGATATGGGGACACGTGGATATGGGGATATGGGAATATGGGGATATGTGGACATGGGGATATGGGGACATGGGGACATGGGGATATGGGGATATGGTTATATGGGGATATGGGGATATGGGAATTTGGGAATATGGGGAAATGGGGATATGGGGATATGGGGATATGGGGATATGGGGACATAGGGAAATGGGGATATGGGGACATGGGGATATGGGGATATGGGGATATTGGGACATGGGGGATATGTGGATAAGGGGACATGGGGGATATGGGGACATGGGGATATGGGGATATGGGTATATGGGGAAATGGGGATATGGGGATATGGGGATATGGCGATATGGGGATATGGGGACATGTGGACATGGGGATATGGGGATATGGGGATATGGGGATATGGGGACATGGGGACATGGGGATATGGGGATATGGGGATATTGGGACATGGGGGATATGTGGATAAGGGGACATGGGGGATATGGGGACATGGGGATATGGGGATATGGGTATATGGGGAAATGGGGATATGGGGATATGGGGATATGGGGATATGGGAATTTGGGAATATGGGAAAATGGGGATATGGGGATATGGGGATATGGGGATATGGGGACATGGGGAAATGGGGATATGGGGACATGGGGATATGGGGATATGGGGATATGGCGATATGGGGATATGGCGATATGGGGATATGGGGATATGGGGATATGGGGACATGGAGATAATTGACATGGGGATATGGGGATATGGGAACATGGGGATATGGGGACATGGGGACATGGGGATATGGGGATATGGTGATATGGGGAAATGGGGAAATGGGGATATGGGGATATGGGGATATGGGGACATGGGTATATGGGGATATGGAGATATGGGGATATGGGCATATGGGGGATGTGGGGACATGGGGGATATGGGGACATGGGGATATGGGGACATGGGGACATGGGGATATGGGGACATGGGGATATGGGGATATGTGGATATGGGGATATGGGGATATGGGGATATGGGGACATGGGGGATATGGTGATATGGGGATATGGGGATATGGGGACATGGGGATATGGGAATATGGGGAATGGGGATATGGGGATATGGGGATATGGGGATATGCGGATATGGGTAAATGGGGAAATGGGGATATGGGGATATGGGGATATGGGCATATGGGGTTATGCGGATATGGGGAAATGGGGATATGGGAATATGGGGAAATGGGGATATGGGGACATGGGGATATGGGGATATGGGGATATGGCGATATGGGGATATGGCGATATGGGGACATGGGGACATGGGGACATGGGGACATGGGGATATGGGGACATGGGGATATGGGGACAAGGGGACATGGGGATATGGGGATATGGGGATATGGGGAAATGGGGAAATGGGGAATGGGGATATGGGGATATGGTGACATGGGGATATGGGGATATGGGGATATGGGTATATGGGGATATGGGGGATATGGGGACAGGGGGGATATGGGGACATGGGGATATGGGGATATGGGGACATGGGGATATGGGGACATGTGGATATGGGATATGGGGATATGGGGATATGTGGAAATGGGGACACGGGGGATATGGGGATATGGGGATATGGGGATATGGGAATATGGGGATATGGGGATAAGGGGATATGGGGTTATGGGGATATGGGGATATGGGGACATGGGGGATATGGGGATATGGGGACATTGGGATATGGGGATATGTGGACATGGGGACATGGGGATATGGGGATATGGGGATATGGGGATATGGGGAAATGGGGATATGGGGATATGCGGACATGGGGACATGGGGATATGGGTATATGGGGATATGGGGATGTGGGGATATGGGGATATGGGGACATGGGGATATGGTGATATGGGATATGGGGATATGGGGATATGGGGATACGGGGATATGGGGACATGGGGGATATGGGGATATGGGGATATGGGGATATGGGGATATGGGGACATGGGGATATGGGAATATGGGGAAATGGCGATATGGGGATATGGGGATATGGGGACATGGGGATATGGGGATATGGGGATATGGGGATATGGGAACATGAGGGATATGGGGATATGGGGATAATGGGACATGGGGGATATGGGACATGGGGGATATGGGGACATGGGGATATGGGGATATGGGGATATGGGGAAATGGGGATATGGGGATATGGGGATATGGGAATATGGGGACATGGGGACATGGGGACATGGGGATATGGGGATATGGGGAAATGGGGACATGGGGATATGGGGATATGGGGATATGGGGATATGTGGACATGGGGATATGGGGATATGGGGATATGGGGATATGGGAATATGGGGGATATGGGGACATGGGGGATATGGAGACATGGGGACATAGGGATATGGGGATCTGGGGATATGGGGATATGGGGACATGGGGATATGTGGATTTGGGGATATGGGGATATGGGGATACGGGGAGATGGGGAAATGGGGATATGGGGATATGGGGACATGGGGATATGGGAATATGGGGATATGGGGATATGGGGATATGGGGACATGGGAACATGGGGATATGGGGATATGGGGATATGGGGACATGTGGCTATGGGGATATGGGGATATGGGTATATGGCGATATGGCGACATGGGGCATATGGGGATATGGGGACATGGGAACATGGGGATATGGGGATATGTGGATATGGATACATGTGGATATGGGGATATGGCGATATGGGGACACGTGGATATGGGGATATGGGAATATGGGGATATGTGGACATGGGGATATGGGGACATGGGGACATGGGGATATGGGGATATGGTTATATGGGGATATGGGGATATGGGGATATGGGGATATGAGGATATGGGGATATGGGGATATGGGGACATGGGGATATGGGGATATGGGGATATGGGGATATGGGGATATGAGGATATGGGGACATGGGGACATGGGGATATGGGGACAAGGGGATATGGGTACATGGGGACATGGGGATATGGGGATAGGGGGATATGGGGATATGGGGATATGGGGATATGGGGACACGGGGGCACGGGTACACGGGGACATGGGGACATCAGTATATGGGGGATATGGGGATATGGGGATATGGGGATGTGGGGACAATGGGATATGGGGAAATGGGGATATGGGGATATGTGGACATGGGGATATGGGGATATGGGGAAATGGGGACACGGGGGCACAGGGACACGGGGAAACGGGGACATGGGGATATGGGGACATGGGGACATGGGGATATGGGGATATGGGGACAATGGGATATGGCGACATGGGGATATGGGGATATGGGGATATGGGGACATGGGGATTTGGGGATATGGGGATATGGGGACATGGGAACATGGAGATATGGGGACATGGGGATATGGGGATATGGGGATATGGGGACATGGGGATATGGGGACATGGGGACATGGGGGATATGGGGATATGGGGATATGGGGGCATGGGGGATATGGGGATATAGGGTCATGGGGACATGGGGATATGGGGATATGGGGATATGGGGACATGGGGATATGGGGATATGGGGAAATGGGGATATGGGGATATGCGGACATGGGGACATGGGGATATGGGTATATGGGGATATGGGGATGTGGGGATATGGGGATATGGGGACATGGGGATATGGTGATATGGGATATGGGGATATGGGGATATGGGGATACGGCGAAATGGGGACATGGGGGATATGGGGATATGGGGATATGGGGATATGGGGATATGGGGACATGGGGATATGGGAATATGGGGAAATGGCGATATGGGGATATGGGGATATGGGGACATGGGGATATGGGGATATGGGGATATGGGGACATGGGGATATGGGGATATGGGGATATGGGGATATGGGGATATGAGGATATGGGGATAAGCAGATTTGGGGTGATGGGGAAATGGAGATATGGGGACATGGGGGATATGGGGATATGGGGATATGGGGATATGGGGACATGGGGACATGGGGATATGGGGATATGGGGATATGTGGATATGGGGATATGGGGACATGGGGATATGGGGATATGGGGATATGGGGATATGGGGACATGGGGATATGGGGTTATGGGGATATGGGGATATGGGGACATGGGGGATATGGGGACATGGGGACATGGGGATATGGGGATAAGGGGATATGGGGTTATGGGGGTATGGGGATATGGGGAAATGGGGGATATGGGGACATGGGGACATGGGGATATGGGGATATGGGGATATGGGAACATGAGGGATATGGGGATATGGGGATAATGGGACATGGGGGATATGGGACATGGGGGATATGGGGACATGGGGATATGGGGATATGGGTATATGGGGAAATGGGGATATGGGGATATGGGGATATGGGAATATGGGGACATGGGGACATGGGGACATGGGGATATGGGGATATGGGGAAATGGGGACATGGGGATATGGGGATATGGGGATATGGGGATATGTGGACATGGGGATATGGGGATATGGGGATATGGGGATATGGGGACATGGGGATTTGGGGATATGGGGATATGGGGACATGGGAACATGGAGATATGGGGACATGGGGATATGGGGATATGGGGATATGGGGACATGGGGATATGGGGACATGGGGACATGGGGGATATGGGGATATGGGGATATGGGGGCATGGGGGATATGGGGATATAGGGTCATGGGGACATGGGGATATGGGGATATGGGGATATGGGGACATGGGGATATGGGGATATGGGGAAATGGGGATATGGGGATATGCGGACATGGGGACATGGGGATATGGGTATATGGGGATATGGGGATGTGGGGATATGGGGATATGGGGACATGGGGATATGGTGATATGGGATATGGGGATATGGGGATATGGGGATACGGCGAAATGGGGACATGGGGGATATGGGGATATGGGGATATGGGGATATGGGGATATGGGGACATGGGGATATGGGAATATGGGGAAATGGCGATATGGGGATATGGGGATATGGGGACATGGGGATATGGGGATATGGGGATATGGGGACATGGGGATATGGGGATATGGGGATATGGGGATATGGGGATATGAGGATATGGGGATAAGCAGATTTGGGGTGATGGGGAAATGGAGATATGGGGACATGGGGGATATGGGGATATGGGGATATGGGGATATGGGGACATGGGGACATGGGGATATGGGGATATGGGGATATGTGGATATGGGGATATGGGGACATGGGGATATGGGGATATGGGGATATGGGGATATGGGGACATGGGGATATGGGGTTATGGGGATATGGGGATATGGGGACATGGGGGATATGGGGACATGGGGACATGGGGATATGGGGATAAGGGGATATGGGGTTATGGGGGTATGGGGATATGGGGAAATGGGGGATATGGGGACATGGGGACATGGGGATATGGGGATATGGGGATATGGGAACATGAGGGATATGGGGATATGGGGATAATGGGACATGGGGGATATGGGACATGGGGGATATGGGGACATGGGGATATGGGGATATGGGTATATGGGGAAATGGGGATATGGGGATATGGGGATATGGGAATATGGGGACATGGGGACATGGGGACATGGGGATATGGGGATATGGGGAAATGGGGACATGGGGATATGGGGATATGGGGATATGGGGATATGTGGACATGGGGATATGGGGATATGGGGATATGGGGATATGGGAATATGGGGGATATGGGGACATGGGGGATATGGAGACATGGGGACATAGGGATATGGGGATCTGGGGATATGGGGATATGGGGACATGGGGATATGTGGATTTGGGGATATGGGGATATGAGGATACGGGGAGATGGGGAAATGGGGATATGGGGATATGGGGACATGGGGATATGGGAATATGGGGATATGGGGATATGGGGATATGGGGACATGGGAACATGGGGATATGGGGATATGGGGATATGGGGACATGTGGCTATGGGGATATGGGGATATGGGTATATGGCGATATGGCGACATGGGGCATATGGGGATATGGGGACATGGGAACATGGGGATATGGGGATATGTGGATATGGATACATGTGGATATGGGGATATGGCGATATGGGGACACGTGGATATGGGGATATGGGAATATGGGGATATGTGGACATGGGGATATGGGGACATGGGGACATGGGGATATGGGGATATGGTTATATGGGGATATGGGGATATGGGGATATGGGGATATGAGGATATGGGGATATGGGGATATGGGGACATGGGGATATGGGGATATGGGGATATGGGGATATGGGGATATGAGGATATGGGGACATGGGGACATGGGGATATGGGGACAAGGGGATATGGGTACATGGGGACATGGGGATATGGGGATAGGGGGATATGGGGATATGGGGATATGGGGATATGGGGACACGGGGGCACGGGTACACGGGGACATGGGGACATCAGTATATGGGGGATATGGGGATATGGGGATATGGGGATGTGGGGACAATGGGATATGGGGAAATGGGGATATGGGGATATGTGGACATGGGGATATGGGGATATGGGGAAATGGGGACACGGGGGCACAGGGACACGGGGAAACGGGGACATGGGGATATGGGGACATGGGGACATGGGGATATGGGGATATGGGGACAATGGGATATGGCGACATGGGGATATGGGGATATGGGGATATGGGGACATGGGGATTTGGGGATATGGGGATATGGGGACATGGGAACATGGAGATATGGGGACATGGGGATATGGGGATATGGGGATATGGGGACATGGGGATATGGGGACATGGGGACATGGGGGATATGGGGATATGGGGATATGGGGGCATGGGGGATATGGGGATATAGGGTCATGGGGACATGGGGATATGGGGATATGGGGATATGGGGACATGGGGACATGGCGACATGGGGATATGGGGATATGGGGACATGGGGATATGGGGATATGGGGATATGGGGATATGGGGATATGGGGATATGAGGATATGGGGATAAGCGGATTTGGGGTGATGGGGAAATGGAGATATGGGGACATGGGGGATATGGGGATATTGGGGACATGGGGATATGGGGATATGGGGATATGGGGATATGGGGACATGGGGACATGGGTATATGGGGATATGGGGATATGTGGATATGGGGATATGGGGACATGGGGATATGGGGATATGGGGATATGGGGATATGGGGTTATGGGGATATGGGGATATGGGGACATGGGGGATATGGGGACATGGGGACATGGGGATATGGGGATAAGGGGATATGGGGTTATGGGGGTATGGGGATATGGGGAAATGGGGGATATGGGGACATGGGGACATGGGGATATGGGGATATGGGGATATGGGAACATGAGGGATATGGGGATATGGGGATAATGGGACATGGGGGATATGGGACATGGGGGATATGGGGACATGGGGATACGGGGATATGGGGAAATGGGGATAGGGGGATATGGGGATATGGGAATATGGGGAAATGGGGATATGGGGACATGGGGACATGGGGACATGGGGATATGGGGATATGGGGAAATGGGGACATGGGGATATGGGGATATGGGGATATGGGGATATGTGGACATGGGGATATGGGGATATGGGGATATGGGGATATGGGGATATGGGGGATATGGGGACATGGGGGATATGGAGACATGGGGACATGGGGATCTGGGGATCTGGGGATATGGGGATATGGGGACATGGGGATATGTGGATTTGGGGATATGGGGGTATGGGGATACGGGGAGATGGGGAAATGGGGATATGGGGATATGGGGATATGGGGACATGTGGCTATGGGGATATGGGGATATGGGTATATGGCGATATGGCGACATGGGGCATATGGGGATATGGGGACATGGGAACATGGGGATATGGGGATATGTGGATATGGATACATGTGGATATGGGGATATGGGGATATGGGGACACGTGGATATGGGGATATGGGAATATGGGGATATGGGGACATGGGGTTATGGGGACATGGGGACATGGGGATATGGGGATATGGTTATATGGGGATATGGGGATATGGGGATATGGGGATATGAGGATATGGGGATATGGGGATATGGGGACATGGGGATATGGGGATATGGGGATATGGGGATATGGGGATATGAGGATATGGGGACATGGGGACAATGGGATATGGCGACATGGGGATATGGGGATATGGGGATATGGGGACATGGGGATTTGGGGATATGGGGATATGGGGACATGGGAACATGGGGATATGGGGACATGGGGATATGGGGATATGGGGATATGGGGACATGGGGATATGGGGACATGGGGACATGGGGGATATGGGGATATGGGGATATGGGGGCATGGGGGATATGGGGATATAGGGTCATGGGGACATGGGGATATGGGGATATGGGGATATGGGGAAATGGGGACACGGGGGCACAGGGACACGGGGAAACGGGGACATGGGGATATGGGGACATGGGGACATGGGGATATGGGGATATGGGGACAATGGGATATGGCGACATGGGGATATGGGGATATGGGGATATGGGGACATGGGGATTTGGGGATATGGGGATATGGGGACATGGGAACATGGGGATATGGGGATATGGGGATATGGGGACATGGGGATATGGGGACATGGGGACATGGGGATATGGGGATATGGGGACATGGGGATATGGGGATATGGGGATATGGGGATATGGGGCATGGGGGATATGGGGATATGGGGATATGGGGGCATGGGGGATATGGGGATATAGGGTCATGGGGACATGGGGATATGGGGATATGGGGAATTGGGGACATGGGGACATGGCGACATGGGGATATGTGGATATGGGGATATGGGGACATGGGGATATGGGGATATGGGGATATGGGGATATGGGGACATGGGGATATGGGGATATGGGGATATGGGGATATGGGGATATGGGGATGTGGGGACATGTGTGATATGGGGATATTGGGGACATGGGGATATGGGGATATGGGGACATGGGGACATGGGGATATGGGGATATGGGGATATGTGGATATGGGGATATGGGGACATGGGGATATGGGGATATGGGGATATGGGGAGATGGGGATATGGTGATATGGGGATAAGGGGATATGGGGTTATGGGGATATGGGGATATGGGGACATGGGGGATATGGGGATATGGGGACATGGGGATATGGGGATAAGGGGATATGGGGTTATGGGGATATGGGAATATGGGGACATGGGGGATATGGGGACATGGGGACATGGGGATATGGGGATATGGGGACAATGGGATATGGCGACATGGGGATATGGGAATATGGGGATATGGGGACATGGGGATTTGGGGATATGGGGATATGGGGACATGGGGACATGGGGATATGGGGACATGGGGATATGGGGATATGGGATATGGGGACATGGGGATATGGGGACATGGGTACATGGGGATATGGGAATATGGGGATATGGGGACATGGGGACATGGTGATATGGGAATATGGGGATATGGGGACATGGGGATATGGGGATATGGGGATATGGGGGCATGGGGGATATGGGGATATGGGGATATGGGGGCATGGGGGATATGGGGATATGGGGACATGGGGACATGGGGAAATGGGGATATGGGGATATGGGGACATGGGGACATGGCGACATGGGGATATGGGGACATTGGGATATGGGGATATGGGGATATGGGGATATGGGGATATGGGGACATGGGGATATGGGGATATGGGGATATGGGGATATGGGGACATGGGGATATGGTGATATGGGGATATGGGGATATGGGGATATGGGGATATGGGGACATGGGGGATATGGGGATATTGGGGACATGGGATTATGGGGATATGGGGACATGGGGACATGGGGATATGGGGATATGGGGATATGGGGATATGGGGACATGGGGACATGGCGACATGGGGATATGGGGATATGGGGACATGGGGATATGGGGATATGGGGATATGGGGATATGGGGATATGGGGATATGAGGATATGGGGATAAGCGGATTTGGGGTGATGGGGAAATGGAGATATGGGGACATGGGGGATATGGGGATATTGGGGACATGGGGATATGGGGATATGGGGATATGGGGATATGGGGACATGGGGACATGGGTATATGGGGATATGGGGATATGTGGATATGGGGATATGGGGACATGGGGATATGGGGATATGGGGATATGGGGATATGGGGTTATGGGGATATGGGGATATGGGGACATGGGGGATATGGGGACATGGGGACATGGGGATATGGGGATAAGGGGATATGGGGTTATGGGGGTATGGGGATATGGGGAAATGGGGGATATGGGGACATGGGGACATGGGGATATGGGGATATGGGGATATGGGAACATGAGGGATATGGGGATATGGGGATAATGGGACATGGGGGATATGGGACATGGGGGATATGGGGACATGGGGATACGGGGATATGGGGAAATGGGGATAGGGGGATATGGGGATATGGGAATATGGGGAAATGGGGATATGGGGACATGGGGACATGGGGACATGGGGATATGGGGATATGGGGAAATGGGGACATGGGGATATGGGGATATGGGGATATGGGGATATGTGGACATGGGGATATGGGGATATGGGGATATGGGGATATGGGGATATGGGGGATATGGGGACATGGGGGATATGGAGACATGGGGACATGGGGATCTGGGGATCTGGGGATATGGGGATATGGGGACATGGGGATATGTGGATTTGGGGATATGGGGGTATGGGGATACGGGGAGATGGGGAAATGGGGATATGGGGATATGGGGATATGGGGACATGTGGCTATGGGGATATGGGGATATGGGTATATGGCGATATGGCGACATGGGGCATATGGGGATATGGGGACATGGGAACATGGGGATATGGGGATATGTGGATATGGATACATGTGGATATGGGGATATGGGGATATGGGGACACGTGGATATGGGGATATGGGAATATGGGGATATGGGGACATGGGGTTATGGGGACATGGGGACATGGGGATATGGGGATATGGTTATATGGGGATATGGGGATATGGGGATATGGGGATATGAGGATATGGGGATATGGGGATATGGGGACATGGGGATATGGGGATATGGGGATATGGGGATATGGGGATATGAGGATATGGGGACATGGGGACAATGGGATATGGCGACATGGGGATATGGGGATATGGGGATATGGGGACATGGGGATTTGGGGATATGGGGATATGGGGACATGGGAACATGGGGATATGGGGACATGGGGATATGGGGATATGGGGATATGGGGACATGGGGATATGGGGACATGGGGACATGGGGGATATGGGGATATGGGGATATGGGGGCATGGGGGATATGGGGATATAGGGTCATGGGGACATGGGGATATGGGGATATGGGGATATGGGGAAATGGGGACACGGGGGCACAGGGACACGGGGAAACGGGGACATGGGGATATGGGGACATGGGGACATGGGGATATGGGGATATGGGGACAATGGGATATGGCGACATGGGGATATGGGGATATGGGGATATGGGGACATGGGGATTTGGGGATATGGGGATATGGGGACATGGGAACATGGGGATATGGGGACATGGGGATATGGGGATATGGGGACATGGGGATATGGGGACATGGGGACATGGGGATATGGGGATATGGGGACATGGGGATATGGGGATATGGGGATATGGGGATATGGGGCATGGGGGATATGGGGATATGGGGATATGGGGGCATGGGGGATATGGGGATATAGGGTCATGGGGACATGGGGATATGGGGATATGGGGAATTGGGGACATGGGGACATGGCGACATGGGGATATGTGGATATGGGGATATGGGGACATGGGGATATGGGGATATGGGGATATGGGGATATGGGGACATGGGGATATGGGGATATGGGGATATGGGGATATGGGGATATGGGGATGTGGGGACATGTGTGATATGGGGATATTGGGGACATGGGGATATGGGGATATGGGGACATGGGGACATGGGGATATGGGGATATGGGGATATGTGGATATGGGGATATGGGGACATGGGGATATGGGGATATGGGGATATGGGGAGATGGGGATATGGTGATATGGGGATAAGGGGATATGGGGTTATGGGGATATGGGGATATGGGGACATGGGGGATATGGGGATATGGGGACATGGGGATATGGGGATAAGGGGATATGGGGTTATGGGGATATGGGAATATGGGGACATGGGGGATATGGGGACATGGGGACATGGGGATATGGGGATATGGGGACAATGGGATATGGCGACATGGGGATATGGGAATATGGGGATATGGGGACATGGGGATTTGGGGATATGGGGATATGGGGACATGGGGACATGGGGATATGGGGACATGGGGATATGGGGATATGGGATATGGGGACAAGGGGATATGGGGACATGGGTACATGGGGATATGGGAATATGGGGATATGGGGACATGGGGACATGGTGATATGGGAATATGGGGATATGGGGACATGGGGATATGGGGATATGGGGATATGGGGGCATGGGGGATATGGGGATATGGGGATATGGGGGCATGGGGGATATGGGGATATGGGGACATGGGGACATGGGGAAATGGGGATATGGGGATATGGGGACATGGGGACATGGCGACATGGGGATATGGGGACATTGGGATATGGGGATATGGGGATATGGGGATATGGGGATATGGGGACATGGGGATATGGGGATATGGGGATATGGGGATATGGGGACATGGGGATATGGTGATATGGGGATATGGGGATATGGGGATATGGGGATATGGGGACATGGGGGATATGGGGATATTGGGGACATGGGATTATGGGGATATGGGGACATGGGGACATGGGGATATGGGGATATGGGGATATGTGAATATGGGGATATGGGGACATGGGGATATGGGGATATGGGGATATGGGGATATGGGGATATGGGGATATGGGGATAAGGGGATATGGGGTTATGGGGATATGGAGATATGGGGACATGGGGGATATGGGGACATGGGGACATGGGGATATGGGGATAAGGGGATATGGAGTTATGGGGATATGGGGATATGGGGACATGGGGGATATGGGGACATGGGGACATGGGGATATTGGGATATGGGGATATGGGAACATGGGGGATATGGGGATATGTGGATAATGGGACATGGGGGATATGGGGACATGGGGATATGGGGATATGGGGATATGGGGAAATGGGGATATGGGGATATGGGGATATGGGAATATGGGGAAATGGGGATATGGGGATATGGGGATATGGGGATATGGGGAAATTGGGATATGGGGACATGGGGATATGGGGATAAGGGGATATGGCGATATGCGGATATGGCGATATGGGGATATGTGGATATGGGGACATGGGGACATGGGGACATGAGGATTTGGGGATATGGGGACATGTGGATATGGGGACATGGGGACATGGGAATATGGGGATATGGGGACATGGGGAAATGGGGGCATGGGGTTATGGGGATATCGGGATAATAGGACATGGTGGATATGGGGACATGGGGATATGCGGATATGGGGACATGGGGATATGGGGATATGGGGGATATGGGGATATGGGGGCATGGGGTTATGGGGACATGGGGATATGGGGACATGGGGACATGCGGATATGGGAATATGGGGGATATGGGGATAGGCGGACATGGGGATATGGGGACATGGGGAAATGGGGAAATGGGGGATATGGGGATATGGGGATATGGGGATATGGGGGCATGGGGATATGGGGACATGGGGATATGGGGATATGGGGGATATGGGGATATGGGGATATGGGGATATCGGGGATATGGGGATATGGGAGATATGGGGATATAGGGGATATGGGGATATGGGGATATCGGGGATAAGGGGATATGGGGGATATGGGGGATATGGGGGATATGGGGATATGGGGGATATGGGGATATGGGGATATGGGGATATGGGGATATGAGGATATGGGGATATGCGGACATGGGGACATGGGGATATGGAGACATGGGGATATGGGGACATGGGGATATTGGGACATGGGGATATGGGGATATGAGGATATGGGGATATGGGGACATGGGGACATGGGGACATGGGGATATGGGGATATGGGGACATGGGGATATGGGGACATGGGGACATGGGGATATAGGGATATGTGGATATGGGGATATGAGGACATGGGGATATGGGGACATGGTGACATGGGGACATGGGGATATGGGGACATGGGGACATGGGGATATGGGGATATGAGGATATGGTGATATGGGGATATGGGGTATGGGGATATGGGGATATGGTGATATGGGGACATGGGGATATGGGGATATGGGGATATGGGGATATGGGGGATATGGGGGATATGGGGACATGGGGATATGGGGACATGGGGACATGGGGATATGGGGATATGGGGATATGTGGATATGGGGATATGGTGATATGGGGACATTGGTATATGGGGGATATGGGTATATGGGGACATGGGGACATGGGGATATGGGGATATGGGGATATGGTGATATGGTGATATGGGGACATGGGGATATGGTGATATGGGGATATGGGGACATGGGGACATGGGGATATGGGGATATGGTGATATGGGGTTATGGGGACATGGGGATATGGGGACATGGGGACATGGGGACATGGGGACATGGGGATATGGGGATATGGGGAAATGAGGATATGGGGATATGGGGGATATGGGGATCTGCGGATATGGGGATATGGGGATATGGGTATATGGGGATATGGGGGATATGGGGATATGGGGATATGGGGGATATGGGGATATGGGAACATGGGGTGATGGGAGATATGGGGACATGGGGATATGGGGATATGGGGTATATGGGGATATGGGTACATGGGGAGATGGGGATATGGGGGATATGGGGACATGGGGATATGGGGGATATGGGGATGTGAGGATATGGGGATATGGGGATATGGGGACATGGGGATATGGGGATATGGGGATCTGCGGATATGGGGATATGGGGATATGGGTATATGGGGATATGGGGGATATGGGGATATGGGGATATGGGGGATATGGGGATATGGGAACATGGGGTGATGGGAGATATGGGGACATGGGGATATGGGGATATGGGGGATATGGGGATATGGGGACATGGGGATATGGGGGATATGGGGATATGAGGATATTGGGACATGGGGATATGTGGATATGGGGACATGGGGATATGGGGATATGGGGGATATGGGGATATGCGGATATGGGGATATGGGGACATGGGGACATGGGGATATGGGGATATGGGGAAATGAGGATATGGGGATATGGGGGATTTGGGGATATGCGGATATGGGGATATGGGGATATGGGTATATGGGGATATGGGGGATATGGGGATATGGGGATATGGGGGATATGGGGATATGGGAACATGGGGTGATGGGAGATATGGGGACATGGGGATATGGGGATATGGTGATATGGGGATATGGGGACATGGGGATATGGGGACATAGGGACATGGTGACATGGGGACATGGGGATATGGGGATATGGGGAAATGAGGATATGGGGATATGGGGGATATGGGGATATGCGGATATGGGGATATGGGGATATGGGTATATGGGGATATGGGGGATATGGGGATATGGGGATATGGGGGATATGGGGATATGGGAACATGGGGTGATGGGAGATATGGGGACATGGGGATATGGGGATATGGGGGATATGGGGATATGGGTACATGGGGAGATGGGGATATGGGGGATATGGGGACATGGGGATATGGGGGATATGGGGATATGAGGATATGGGGATATGGGGATATGGGGATATGTGGATATGGGGACATGGGGATATGGGGATATGGGGATATGGGGATATGCGGATATGGGGATAAGTTGATATGGGGATATGGGGGATATGGGGACATGGGGATATGGGGGATATGGGGATATGAGGATATTGGGACATGGGGATATGTGGATATGTGGACATGGGCATATGGGGATATGGGGGATATGGGGATATGCGGATAAGGGGATATGGGGATATGGGGATATGGGGGATATGGGGATATGGGGATATGGGGGATATGGGGATATGGGAACATGGGGTGATGGGAGATATGGGGACATGGGGATATGGGGATATGGGGGATATGGGGATATGGGTACATGGGGAGATGGGGATATGGGGGATATGGGGACATTGGGATATGGGGGATATGGGGATATGAGGATATGGGGATATGGGGATATGGGGATATGTGGATATGGGGATATGGGGATATGGGGATATGGGGATCTGGGGATAAGGTGATATGGGGATATGGGGGATATGGGGACTTGGGGATATGGGGGATATGGGGATATGAGGATATGGAGACATGGGTACATGGGGATATGGGGATATATGGATATGGGGACATGGGGATACGGGGATATGGGGAAATGGGGATAAGGTGATATGGGGATATGGGGACCTGGGGATATGGGGATATGGGGACATGGGGGATATGGGGGATATGGTGACATGGGGACATGGGGACATGGGGATAAGGGGATATGGGGATATGGGGACATGGGGACATGGGGATATGGGGATATGGGGATATGTGAATATGGGGATATGGGGACATGGGGATATGGGGATATGGGGATATGGGGATATGGGGATATGGGGATAAGGGGATATGGGGTTATGGGGATATGGGGATATGGGGACATGGGGGATATGGGGACATGGGGACATGGGGATATGGGGATAAGGGGATATGGAGTTATGGGGATATGGGGATATGGGGACATGGGGGATATGGGGACATGGGGACATGGGGATATGGGGATATGGGGATATGGGAACATGGGGGATATGGGGATATGTGGATAATGGGACATGGGGGATATGGGGACATGGGGATATGGGGATATGGGGATATGGGGAAATGGGGATATGGGGATATGGGGATATGGGGATATGGGAATATGGGGAAATGGGGATATGGGGATATGGGGATATGGGGATACGGGGATATGGGGAAATTGGGAAATGGGGACATGGGGGTATGGGGATAAGGGGATATGGCGATATGCGGATATGGCGATATGGGGATATGTGGATATGGGGACATGGGGACATGGGGACATGGGGATTTGGGGATATGTGGACATGTGGATATGGGGATATGGGGACATGGGGATATGGGGATATGGGGACATGGGGAAATGGGGGCATGGGGTTATGGGGATATGGGGTAATGGGACATGGGGGATATGGGGACATGGGGATATGCGGATATGGGGACATGGGGATATGGGGATATGGGGGATATGGGGATATGGGGGCATGGGGTTATGGGGACATGGGGATATGGGGACATGGGGACATGGGGATATGGGAATATGGGGGATATGGGGATATGCGGACATGGGGATATGGGGACATGGGGAAATGGGGAAATGGGGGATATGGGGATATGGGGATATGGGGATATGGGGGCATGGGGACATGGGGATATGGGGATATGGGGGATATGGGGATATGGGGATATGGGGATATCGGGGATATGGGGATATGGGAGATATGGGGATATAGGGGATATGGGGATATGGGGATATCGGGGATAAGGGGATATGGGGGATATGGGGGATATTGGGGATATGGGGATATGGGGATATGGGGGATATGGGGATATGGGAGTTATGGGGATATGGGGATATGCGGATATGGGGATATGAGGATATGGGGATATGGGGACATGGGGACATGGGGATATGGAGACATGGGGATATGGGGAAATGGGGATATTGGGACATGGGGATATGGGGATATGGGGGATATGGGGACATGGGGATATGGGGACATGGGGATATGGGGATATGGGGATATGTGGATATGGGGATATGGTGATATGGGGACATGGGTATATGGGGGATATGGGTATATGGGGACATGGGGACATGGGGATATAGGGATATGGGGATATGGTGATATGGTGATATGGGGACATGGGGATATGGTGATATGGGGATATGGGGACATGGGGACATGGGGATATGGGGATATGGTGATATGGGGATATGGGGACATGGGGACATGGGGACATGGGGACATGGGGACATGGGGACATGGGGATATGGGGATATGGGGAAATGAGGATATGGGGATATGGGGGATATGGGGATATGCGGATATGGGGATATGGGTATATGGGGATATGGGGGATATGGGGATATGGGGATATGGGGGATATGGGGATATGGGAACATGGGGTGATGGGAGATATGGGGACATGGGGATATGGGGATATGGGGGATATGGGGATATGGTTACATGGGGAGATGGGGATATGGGGGATATGGGGACATGGGGATATGGGGGAAGTGGGGATATGAGGATATGGGGATATGGGGATATTGGGATATGTGGATATGGGGACATGGGGATATGGGGATATGGGGATATGCGGATATGGGGACAAGTTGCTATGGGGATATGGGGGATATGGGGACATGGGGATATGGGGGATATGGGGATATGAGGATATTGGGACATGGGGATATGTTGATATGGGGACATGGGGATATGGGGATATGGGGGATATGGGGATATGCGGATATGGGGATATGGGGGCATGGGGATATGGGGACATGGGGACATGGGGACATGGGGACATGGGGATATGGGGATATGGGGAAATGAGGATATGGGGATATGGGGGATTTGGGGACATGCGGATATGGGGATATGGGGATATGGGTATATGGGGATATGGGGGATATGGGGATATGGGGATATGGGGGATATGGGGATATGGGAACATGGGGTGATGGGAGATATGGGGACATGGGGATATGAGGATATGGTGATATGGGGATATGGGGACATGGGGATATGGGGACATGGGGACATGGGGACATGGGGACATGGGGATATGGGGATATGGGGAAATGAGGATATGGGGATATGGGGGATATTGGGATATGCGGATATGGGGATATGGGGATATGGTATATGGGGATATGGGGGATATGGGGATATGGGGATATGGGGGATATGGGGATATGGGAACATGGGGTGATGGGAGAGATGGGGACATGGGGATATGGGGATATGGGGGATATGGGGATATGGGGATATGGGGGCATGGGGATATGGGGACATGGGGATATGGGGATATGGTGGATATGGGGATATGGGGATATGGGGATATGGGAGATATGGGGATATAGGGGATATGGGGACATGGGGATATCGGGGATAAGGGGATATGGGGGATATGGGGGATATGGGGGATATGGGGATATGGGGGATATGGGGATATGGGAGTTATGGGGGATATGGGGATATGGGGATATGGGGATATGGGGATATGGGGATATGAGGATATGGGGATATGGGGACATGGGGACATGGGGATATGGAGACATGGGGATATGGGGACATGGGGATATTGGGACATGGGGATATGGGGATATGAGGATATGGGGATATGGGGACATGGGGACATGGGGACATGGGGATATGGGGACATGGGGATATGGGGACATGGGGACATGTGGATATAGGGATATGTGGATATGGGGATATGAGGATATGGGGATATGGGGACATGGTGACATGGGGACATGGGGATATGGGGACATGGGGACATGGGGATATGGGGTCATGGGGATATGGGGATATGGGGAAATGGGGATATGGGGATATGAGGATATGGTGATATAGGGATATGGGGACATGGGGACATGGAGATATCGGGATATGGGGATATGGGGATATGGGGATATGGGGACATGGGGGATATGTGGAAATGGGGACATGGGGACATGGGGACATGGGGATATGGGGATATGGGGATATGGGGTATGGCGATATGGGGATATGGTGATATGGGGACATGGGGATATGGGGATATGGCGATATGGGGATATGGGGGATATGGGGGATATGGGGACATGGGGATATGGGGACATGGGGACATGGGGATATGGGGATATGGGGATATGTGGATATGGGGATATGTTGATATGGGGACATGGGTATATGGGGGATATGGGTATATGGGGACATGGGGACATGGGGATATGGGGATATGGGGATATGGTGATATGGTGATATGGGGACATGGGGATATGGTGATATGGGGATATGGGGACATGGGGACATGGGGATATGGGGATATGGTGATATGGGGATATGGGGACATGGGGATATGGGGACATGGGGACATGGGGACATGGGGACATGGGGATATGGGGATATGGGGAATGAGGATATGGGGATATGGGGGATATGGGGATCTGCGGATATGGGGATATGTGTATATGGGGATATGGGGCATATGGGGATATGGGGATATGGGGGATATGGGGATATGGGAACATGGGGTGATGGGAGATATGGGGACATGGGGATATGGGGATATGGGGGATATGGGTACATGGGGAGATGGGGATATGGGGGATATGGGGACATGGGGATATGGGGGATATGGGGATATGAGGATATGGGGATATGGGGATATGGGGATATGTGGAAATGGGGACATGGGGATATGGGGATATGGGGATATGCGGATATGGGGATAAGTTGATATGGGGATATGGGGGATATGGGGACATGGGGATATGGGGGATATGGTGATATGAGGATATTGGGACATGGGGATATGTGGATATGGGGACATGGGGATATGGGGATATGGGGGATATGGGGATATGCGGATATGGGGATATGGGGGCATGGGGATATGGGGACATGGGGACATGGGGACATGGGGATATGGGGATATGGGGATATGGGGAAATGAGGATATGGGGATATGGGGGATTTGGGGATATGCGGATATGGGGATATGGGGATATGGGTATATGGGGATATGGGGGATATGGGGATATGGGGATATGGGGGATATGGGGATATGGGAACATGGGGTGATGGGAGATATGGGGACATGGGGATATGGGGATATGTTGATATGGGGATATGGGGACATGGGGATATGGGGACATGGGGACATGGGGACATGGGGACATGGGGATATGGGGATATGGGGAAATGAGGATATGGGGATATGGGGGATATGGGGATATGCGGATATGGTGATATGGGGATATGGGTATATGGGGATATGGGGGATATGGGGATATGGGGATATGGGGGATATGGGGATATGGGAACATGGGGTGATGGGAGATATGGGGACAT